>NW_027669270.1:20000-22500 GCF_964194185.1 Rhinolophus hipposideros | reverse complement strand
TTGGTGTTAGGGTTAGGGTTAGGTTTAGTGTTAGGGTTAGGGGTTAGGGTTAGTGTTAGGGTTAGGGTTAGGGTTAGGGTTAGGTTTAGGGTTAGGTTTTGGGTTAGGGTTAGGGTTGGTGTTAGGGTTAGGGTTAGGGTTAGGGTTAGGGTTGGTGTTAGGTTTAGGGTTAGGGTTAGGGTTAGGGTTAGGGTTAGGGTTAGGGTTAGGGTTAGGGTTAGGTTTAGGTTTAGGGTTAGGGTTAGGGTTATGGTTAGGGTTAGGGTTAGGGTTACGGTTTAGGGCTAGGGATAGTGTTAGGGTTGGTGTTAAGGTTAGGGTTAGGTTTAGGGTTGGTGTTTGGTTTAGGGTTAGGTTTAGTGTTAGGGTTAGGGGTTAGAGTTAGGGTTAGTGTTAGGGTTAGGTTTAGGGTTAGGGTTAGTGTTAGGGTTAGGGTTAGGGTTAGGGTTAGGGTTAGGTTAGGGTTAGGGTTAGGGTTAGGGTTGGTGTTAGGTTTAGGATTAGTGTTAGCTTTAGGGTTAGGGTTAGGGTTAGGGGTTAGGATTAGGATTAGAGTTAGGTTAGGGTTAGGGTTAGGGTTAGGTTACCCCGAGCACTACCCCTCGCCCTAGGGTTAGGGTTATGGTTAGGGTTAGGGTTAGGGTTAGGGTTAGTGTTAGTGTTAGGGTTAGGGTTAGGGTTAGTGTTAGGGTTAGGGTTAGGGTTAGGGTTAGGCTTTCGGTTAGGGTTAGGTATAGGGTTAGGTTTAGGGTTAGGGTTAGGGTTTAGATTTAGAGTTAGGTTAGGGTTAGGGTTAGATTTGGGTTAGGATTAGGGTTAGGGTTAGGTTTTGGGTTAGGGTTAGGGTTAGGGTTAGGGTTAGGGTTAGGGTTAGGGTTTAGGGTTAGGGTTAGGGTTGGTGTTAGGGTTAGGGTTAGGGTTAAGGTTAGGGTTGGTGTTAGGTTTAGTGTTAGGGTTAGGGTTAGGGATAGGGTTAGGGTTAGGGTTACGTTTAGGGTTAGGGTTAGGGTTAGGGTTGGTGTTAGGTTCAGGGTTAGGGTTAAGGTTAGGGTTAGGGTTAGGGTTAGGGTTTAGATTTAGAGTTAGGTTAGGGTTAGGGTTAGGGTTAGGGTTAGAGTGAGGTTTTGGGTTAGGGTTAGGGTTAGGGTTAGGTTTAGGGTTGGTGTTAGGGTTAGGGTTAGGTTTAGTGTTAGGGTTAGGGGTTAGTGTTAGTGTTAGGGTTAGGGTTAGGGTTAGGGTTAGGGTTAGGTTTAGGGTTAGGTTTTGGGTTAGGGTTAGGGTTGGTGTTAGGGTTAGGGTTAGGGTTAGGGTTAGGGTTGGTGTTAGGTTTAGGGTTAGGTTTAGGGTTAGGGTTAGGGTTAGGGTTAGGGTTACGGTTTAGCGCTAGGGATAGTGTTAGTATTGGTGTTAAGGTTAGGGTTAGGGTTAGGGTTGGTGTTAGGTTTAGGGTTAGGTTTAGTGTTAGGGTTAGGGGTTAGAGTTAGGGTTAGTGTTAGGGTTAGGGTTAGGGTTAGGGTTAGGGTTAGTGTTAGGGTTAGGGTTAGGGTTAGGGTTAGGTTTTGGGTTAGGGTTAGGGTTAGGGTAGGGTTAGGGTTGGTTTTAGTGTTAGGGTTAGGGTTAGGGTTAGGGTTAGGTTACCCCGAGCACTACCCCTCGCCCTAGTGTTAGGGTTAGGGTTAGGGTTAGTGTTAGGGTTAGGGTTAGGGTTAGGGTTAGGGTTGGTGTTAGGTTTAGGATTAGTGTTAGGTTTAGGGTTAGGGTTAGGGTTAGGGGTTAGGGTTAGGGTTAGGGTTGGTGTTAGGGTTAGGGTTAGGGTTAAGGTTAGGGTTGGTGTTAGGTTTAGTGTTAGGGTTAGGGTTAGGGATAGGGTTAGGGTTAGGGTTACGGTTAGGGTTAGGGTTAGGGTTAGGGTTGGTGTTAGGTTCAGGGTTAGGGTTAGGGTTAGGGTTAGGGTTAGGGTTTAGAGTTAGAGTTAGGTTAGGTTTAGGGTTAGGGTTAGGGTTAGAGTGAGGTTTTGGGTTAGGGTTAGGGTTAGGATTAGGTTTAGGGTTGTTGTTAGGGTTAGGGTTAGGGTTAGTGTTAGGGTTAGGGGTTAGGGTTAGTGTTAGGGTTAGGGTTAGGGTTAGGGTTAGGGTTAGGTTTAGGGTTAGGTTTTGGGTTAGGGTTAGGGTTGGTGTTAGGGTTAGGGTTAGGGTTAGGGTTAGGGTTGGTGTTAGGTTTAGGGTTAGGTTTAGGGTTAGAGTTAGGGTTAGGGTTAGGGTTACGGTTTAGGGCTAGGGATAGTGTTAGTATTGGTGTTAAGGTTCGGGTTAGGGTTAGGGTTGGTGTTAGGTTTAGGGTTAGGTTTAGTGTTAGGGTTAGGGGTTAGAGTTAGGGTTAGTGTTAGGGTTAGGGTTAGGGTTAGGGTTAGTGTTAGGGTTAGGGTTAGGGTTAGGGTTAGGTTTTGGGTTAGGGTTAGGGTTAGGGTTAGGGTTAGGGTTGGTTTTAGGGTTAGGGTTAG
>NW_027669270.1:7500-15000 GCF_964194185.1 Rhinolophus hipposideros | reverse complement strand
GGGTTAGGGTTGGTGTTAGGGTTAGGGTTAGGGTTAAGTTTAGGGTTGGTGTTAGGTTTAGTGTTAGGGTTAGGGTTAGGGATAGGGTTAGGGTTAGGGTTAGGTTTAGTGTTAGGGTTAGGGTTAGGGTTGGTGTTAGGTTCAGGGTTAGGGTTAGGGTTAGGGTTAGGGTTAGGGTTTAGAATTAGATTTAGGTTAGGGTTAGGGTTAGGGTTAGGATTAGAGTGAGGTTTTGGGTTAGGGTTAGGGTTAGGGTTAGGTTTAGGGTTGGTGTTAGGGTTAGGGTTAGGTTTTAATGTTAGGGTTAGGGGTTAGGGTTAGTGTTAGTGTTAGGGTTAGGGTTAGGGTTAGGGTTAGGTTTAGGGTTAGGTTTTGGGTTAGGGTTAGAGTTGGTGTTAGTGTTAGGGTTAGGGTTAGGGTTAGGGTTGGTGTTAGGTTTAGGGTTAGGGTTAGGGTTAGGGTTAGGGTTACGGTTTAGGGCTAGGGATAGTGTTAGTATTGGTGTTAAGGTTAGGGTTAGTGTTAGGGTTGTTGTTAGGTTTAGGGTTAGGTTTCGTGTTAGGGTTAGGGGTTAGAGTTAGGGTTAGTGTTAGGGCTAGGGTTAGGGTTAGGGTTAGTGTTAGGGTTAGGGTTAGGGTTAGGGTTAGGTTTTGGGTTAGGATTAGGGTTAGGGTTAGGGTTAGGGTTGGTTTTAGGGTTAGTGTTAGGGTTAGGGTTAGGGTTAGGGTTAGTGTTAGGGTTAGGGTTAGGGTTAGGGTTAGGGTTTAGGGTTAGGGTTAGGGTTAGGGTTGGTGTTAGGGTTAGGGTTAGGGTTAAGTTTAGGGTTGGTGTTAGGTTTAGGGTTAGGGTTAGGGGTAGGGATAGGGTTAGTGTTACGGTTTAGGGTTAGGGTTAGGGTTAGGGTTAGGGTTAGGGTTAGGGTTTAGGGTTAGGATTAGGGTTAGGTTTGGTGTTAGGGTTAGGGTTAGGGTAGAGTTAGGGTTTAGGGTTAGGATTAGGGTTAGGGTTGGTGTTATGGTTAGGGTTAGGGTTAAGTTTAGGGTTGGTGTTAGGTTTAGGGTTAGGGTTAGGGGTAGGGATAGGGTTAGTGTTACGGTTTAGGGTTAGGGTTAGGGTTAGGGTTAGGGTTAGGGTTAGGGTTAGGTTTAGGGTTAGGTTTTGGGTTAGGGTTAGGGTTGGTGTTAGGGTTAGGGTTAGGGTTAGGGTTAGGGTTGGTGTTAGGTTTAGGGTTAGGTTTAGGGTTAGGGTTAGGGTTAGGGTTAGGGTTACGGTTTAGCGCTAGGGATAGTGTTAGTATTGGTGTTAAGGTTAGGGTTAGGGTTAGGGTTGGTGTTAGGTTTACGGTTAGGTTTAGTGTTAGGGTTAGGGGTTAGGGTTAGGGTTAGTGTTAGGGTTAGGGTTAGGGTTAGGGTTAGGGTTAGGGTTAGGTTACCCCGAGCACTACCCCTCGCCCTAGGGTTAGGGTTAGGGTTAGGGTTAGTGTTAGGGTTAGGGTTAGGGTTAGGGTTAGGGTTAGGGTTGGTGTTAGGTTTAGGATTAGTGTTAGGTTTAGGGTTAGGGTTAGGGTTAGGGGTTAGGGTTAGGGTTAGAGTTAGGTTAGGGTTAGGGTTAGAGTTATGGTTTGGGTTAGGGTTAGGGTTAGGTTACCCCGAGCACTACCCCTCGCCCTAGGGTTAGGGTTAGGGTTAGGGTTAGGATTAGGGTTAGGGTTAGGGTTAGTGTTAGTGTTAGGGTTAGGGTTAGGGTTAGTGTTAGGGTTAGGGTTAGGGTTAGGGTTAGGCTTTCGGTTAGGGTTAGGTATAGGGTTAGGGTTAGGGTTATGGTTAGGGTTTAGATTTAGAGTTAGGTTAAGGTTAGGGTTAGGTTTTGGGTTAGGGTTAGGGTTAGGGTTAGGTTTTGGGTTAGGGTTAGGGTTAGGGTTAGGGTTAGGGTTACGGTTTAGCGCTAGGGATAGTGTTAGTATTGGTGTTAAGGTTAGGGTTAGGGTTAGGGTTGGTGTTAGGTTTAGGGTTAGGTTTAGTGTTAGGGTTAGGGGTTAGAGTTAGGGTTAGTGTTAGGGTTAGGGTTAGGGTTAGGGTTAGTGTTAGGGTTAGGGTTAGGGTTAGGGTTAGGTTTTGGGTTAGGGTTAGGGTTAGGGTAGGGTTAGGGTTGGTTTTAGGGTTAGGGTTAGGGTTAGGGTTAGGGTTAGGTTACCCCGAGCACTACCCCTCGCCCTAGGGTTAGGGTTAGGGTTAGGGTTAGTGTTAGGGTTAGGGTTAGGGTTAGGGTTAGGGTTAGGGTTGGTGTTAGGTTTAGGATTAGTGTTAGGTTTAGGGTTAGGGTTAGGGTTAGGGGTTAGGGTTAGGGTTAGGGTTGGTGTTAGGGTTAGGGTTAGGGTTAAGGTTAGGGTTGGTGTTAGGTTTAGTGTTACGGTTAGGGTTAGGGATAGGGTTAGGGTTAGGGTTACGGTTAGGGTTAGGGTTAGGGTTAGGGTTGGTGTTAGGTTCAGGTTAGGGTTAGGGTTAGGGTTAGGGTTAGGGTTTAGAGTTAGAGTTAGGTTAGGGTTAGGGTTAGGGTTAGGGTTATAGTGAGGTTTTGGGTTAGGGTTAGGGTTAGGATTAGGTTTAGGGTTGTTGTTAGGGTTAGGGTTAGGTTTAGTGTTAGGGTTAGGGCTTAGGGTTAGTGTTAGGGTTAGGGTTAGGGTTAGGGTTAGGGTTAGGTTTAGGGTTAGGTTTTGGGTTAGGGTTAGGGTTGGTGTTAGGGTTAGGGTTAGGGTTAGGGTTAGGGTTGGTGTTAGGTTTAGGGTTAGGTTTAGGGTTAGAGTTAGGGTTAGGGTTAGGGTTACGGTTTAGGGCTAGGGATAGTGTTAGTATTGGTGTTAAGGTTAGGGTTAGGGTTAGGGTTAGGGTTAGTGTTAGGGTTAGGGTTAGGGTTAGGGTTAGTGTTAGGGTTAGGGTTAGGGTTAGGGTTAGGGTTAGGGTTAGGGTTTAGGGTTAGGGTTAGGGTTAGGGTTGGTGTTAGGGTTAGGGTTAGGGTTAAGGTTAGGGTTGGTGTTAGGTTTAGGGTTAGGGTTAGGGGTAGGGATGGGGTTAGTGTTACGGTTTAGGGTTAGGGTTAGGGTTAGGGTTAGGGTTGGTGTTAGGGTTAGGGTTAGGGTTAAGGTTAGGGTTGGTGTTAGGTTTAGTGTTAGGGTTAGGGTTAGGGATAGGATTAGGGTTAGGGTTACGGTTAGGGTTAGGGTTAGGGTTAGGGTTGGTGTTAGGTTCAGGGTTAGGGTTAGGGTTAGGGTTAGGGTTTAGAGTTAGAGTTAGGTTAGGGTTAGGGTTAGGTTTAGGGTTAGGTTTTGGGTTAGGGTTAGGGTTGGTGTTAGGGTTAGGGTTATGGTTAGGGTTAGGGTTGGTGTTAGGTTTAGGGTTAGGGTTAGGGTTAGGGTTACGGTTTAGGGCTAGGGATAGTGTTAGTATTGGTGTTAAGGTTAGGGTTAGGGTTAGGGTTGTTGTTAGGTTTAGGGTTAGGTTTAGTGTTAGGGTTAGGGGTTAGAGTTAGGGTTAGTGTTAGGGTTAGGGTTAGGGTTAGGGTTAATGTTAGGGTTAGGGTTAGGGTTAGGGTTAGGTTTTGGGTTAGGGTTAGGGTTAGGGTTAGTGTTAGGGTTAGGGTTGGTTTTAGGGTTAGGGTTAGGGTTAGGGTTAGGGTTAGGGTTAGTGTTAGGGTTAGGGTTAGGGTTAGGGTTAGTGTTAGGGTTAGGGTTAGGGTTAGGGTTAGGGTTAGGGTTAGGGTTTAGGGTTAGGGTTAGGGTTAGTGTTGGTGTTAGGGTTAGTGTTAGGGTTAAGGTTAGGGTTGGTGTTAGGTTTAGGGTTAGGGTTAGGGGTAGGGATAGGGTTAGTGTTACGGTTTAGGGTTAGGGTTAGGGTTAGGGTTAGGGTTAGGGTTAGTGTTTAGGGTTAGGATTAGGGTTAGGGTTGGTGTTAGGGTTAGGGTTAGGGTTAGAGTTAGGGTTTAGGGTTAGGATTAGGGTTAGGGTTGGTGTTAGGGTTAGGGTTAGGTTTAGGGTTGTTGTTAGGTTTAGGGTTAGGTTTAGGGTTAGGTTTAGGGTTAGGGTTTAGAGTTAGAGTTAGGTTAGGGTTAGGGTTAGGGTTAGAGTTAGGTTTTGGGTTAGGGTTAGGGTTAGGGTTAGGTTTAGGATTGGTGTTAGGGTTAGGGTTAGGTTTAGGGTTAGGGTTAGGGGTTAGCGTTAGGTTTAGGGTTAGGTTTTGGGTTAGGGTTAGGGTTGGTGTTAGGGTTAGTGTTAGGGTTAGGGTTAGGGTTGGTGTTAGGTATAGGGTTAGGGTTAGGGTTAGGGTTAGGGTTAGGGTTAGGGTTAGGGTTACGGTTTAGGGTTAGGGATAGTGTAAGGGTTGGTGTTAAGGTTAGGGTTAGGGTTAGGGTTGGTGTTAGGTTTAGGGTTAGGTTTAGGGTTAGGGTTAAGGGTTAGAGTTAGGGTTAGTGTTAGGGTTAGGGTTAGGGTTAGGGTTAGTGTTAGGGTTAGGGTTAGGGTTAGGGTTAGGGTTTAGGGTTAGGGTTAGGGTTAGGGTTGGTGTTAGGGTTAGGGTTAGGGTTAAGTTTAGGGTTGGTGTTAGGTTTAGGGTTAGGGTTAGGGGTAGGGATAGGGTTAGTGTTACGGTTTAGGGTTAGGGTTAGGGTTAGGGTTAGGGTTAGGGTTAGGGTTTAGGGTTAGGATTAGGGTTAGGTTTGGTGTTAGGGTTAGGGTTAGGGTAGAGTTAGGGTTTAGGGTTAGGATTAGGGTTAGGGTTGGTGTTATGGTTAGGGTTAGGTTTAGGGTTGTTGTTAGGTTTAGGGTTAGGGTTAGGGTTAGGTTTAGGGTTAGGGTTTAGAGTTAGAGTTAGGTTAGGGTTAGGGTTAGGGTTAGAGTTAGGTTTTGGGTTAAGGTTAGGGTTAGGGTTAGGTTTAGGGTTGGTGTTAGGGTTAGGGTTAGGTTTAGGGTTAGGGTTAGGGTTGGTGTTAGGGTTAGGGTTAGGGTTAAGGTTAGGGTTGGTGTTAGGTTTAGTGTTAGGGTTAGGGTTAGGGGTAGGGTTAGGGTTAGGGTTAGGTTTAGGGTTGGTGTTAGGGTTAGGGTTAGGGTTTAGGGTTAGGGTTAGGGTTGGTGTTAGGGTTAGGGTTAGGGTTAAGGTTAGGGTTGGTGTTAGGTTTAGTGTTAGGGTTAGGGTTAGGGATAGGGTTAGGGTTAGGGTTACGGTTAGGGTTAGGGTTAGGGTTAGGGTTGGTGTTAGGTTCAGGGTTAGGGTTAAGGTTAGGGTTAGGGTTAGGGTTAGGGTTTAGAGTTAGAGTTAGGTTAGGGTTAGGGTTAGGGTTAGGGTTAGAGTGAGGTTTTGGGTTAGGGTTAGGGTTAGGGTTAGGTTTAGGTTTGGTGTTAGGGTTAGGGTTAGGTTTAGTGTTAGGGTTAGGGGTTAGGGTTAGTGTTAGGGTTAGGGTTAGGGTTAGGGTTAGGGTTAGGTTTAGGGTTAGGTTTTGGGTTAGGGTTAGGGTTGGTGTTAGGGTTAGGGTTAGGGTTAGGGTTAGGGTTGGTGTTAGGTTTAGGGTTAGGTTTAGGGTTAGGGTTAGGGTTAGGGTTAGGGTTACGGTTTAGCGCTAGGGATAGTGTTAGTATTGGTGTTAAGGTTAGGGTTAGGGTTAGGGTTGGTGTTAGGTTTACGGTTAGGTTTAGTGTTAGGGTTAGGGGTTAGGGTTAGGGTTAGTGTTAGGGTTAGGGTTAGGGTTAGGGTTAGTGTTAGGGTTAGGGTTAGTGTTAGGTTTAGATTTTGGGTTAGGGTTAGGGTTAGGGTAGGGTTAGGGTTGGTTTTAGGGTTAGGGTTAGGGTTAGGGTTAGGGTTAGGGTTAGGTTACCCCGAGCACTACCCCTCGCCCTAGGGTTAGGGTTAGGGTTAGGGTTAGTGTTAGGGTTAGGGTTAGGGTTAGGGTTAGGGTTAGGGTTAGGGTTGGTGTTAGGTTTAGGATTAGTGTTAGGTTTAGGGTTAGGGTTAGGGTTAGGGGTTAGGGTTAGGGTTAGAGTTAGGTTAGGGTTAGGGTTAGAGTTATGGTTAGGGTTAGGGTTAGGGTTAGGTTACCCCGAGCACTACCCCTCGCCCTAGGGTTAGGGTTAGGGTTAGGGTTAGGGTTAGGGTTAGGGTTAGGGTTAGTGTTAGTGTTAGGGTTAGGGTTAGGGTTAGTGTTAGGGTTAGGGTTAGGGTTAGGGTTAGGCTTTCGGTTAGGGTTAGGTATAGTGTTAGGGTTAGGGTTATGGTTAGGGTTTAGATTTAGAGTTAGGTTAAGGTTAGGGTTAGGTTTTGGGTTAGGGTTAGGGTTAGGGTTAGGTTTTGGGTTAGGGTTAGGGTTAGGGTTAGGGTTAGGGTTACGGTTTAGCGCTAGGGATAGTGTTAGTATTGGTGTTAAGGTTAGGGTTAGGGTTAGGGTTGGTGTTAGGTTTAGGGTTAGGTTTAGTGTTAGGGTTAGGGGTTAGAGTTAGGGTTAGTGTTAGGGTTAGGGTTAGGGTTAGGGTTAGTGTTAGGGTTAGGGTTAGGGTTAGGGTTAGGTTTTGGGTTAGGGTTAGGGTTAGGGTAGGGTTAGGGTTGGTTTTAGGGTTAGGGTTAGGGTTAGGGTTAGGGTTAGGTTACCCCGAGCACTACCCCTCGCCCTAGGGTTAGGGTTAGGGTTAGGGTTAGTGTTAGGGTTAGGGGTTAGGGTTAGGGTTAGAGTTAGGTTAGGGTTAGGGTTAGAGTTATGGTTAGGGTTAGGGTTAGGGTTAGGTTACCCCGAGCACTACCCCTCGCCCTAGGGTTAGGGTTAGGGTTAGGGTTAGGGTTAGGGTTAGTGTTAGTGTTAGGGTTAGGGTTAGGGTTAGTGTTAGGGTTAGGGTTAGGGTTAGGGTTAGGCTTTCGGTTAGGGTTAGGTATAGGGTTAGGGTTAGGGTTATGGTTAGGGTTTAGATTTAGAGTTAGGTTAAGGTTAGGGTTAGGTTTTGGGTTAGGGTTAGGGTTAGGGTTAGGTTTTGGGTTAGGGTTAGGGTTAGGGTTAGGGTTAGGGTTAGGGTTTAGGGTTAGGGTTAGGGTTAGGGTTGGTGTTAGGGTTAGGGTTAGGGTTAGGTTAGGGTTGGTGTTAGGTTTAGGGTTAGGGTTAAGGTTGGAAATAGGGTTAGGTTTAGGGTTACGGTTAGGGTTAGGGTTAGGG
This sequence comes from Rhinolophus hipposideros, assembly GCF_964194185.1. NCBI lineage: Eukaryota > Metazoa > Chordata > Mammalia > Chiroptera > Rhinolophidae > Rhinolophus > Rhinolophus hipposideros. Next base: position 7,821 of record NW_027669270.1, on the reverse strand, counting down.
TTGGTGTTAGGTTTAGGGTTAGGGTTAGGATTAGGGTTTAGAGTTAGAGCTAGGTTAGGGTTAGGGTTAGGGTTAGGGTTAGAGTTAGGTTTTGGGTTAGGGTTAGGGTTAGGGTTAGGGTTAGGGTTAGGTTTTGGGTTAGGGTTAGGTTTAGGGTTAGGGTTAGGGTTAGGGTTGGGGTTTAGGGTTAGAGTTAGGTTAGAGTTAGAGTTAGGTTTTGGGTTAGGGTTAGGGTTAGGGTTAGGGTTGGTGTTAGGGTTAGGGTTAGGGTTAGGGTTAGGGTTAGGGGTTAGGGTTAAAGTTAGAATTAGGTTAGGGTTA
>NW_027669270.1:0-2500 GCF_964194185.1 Rhinolophus hipposideros | reverse complement strand
TTACGGTTTAGGGCTAGGGATAGTGTTAGTATTGGTGTTAAGGTTAGGGTTAGGGTTAGGGTTGGTGTTAGGTTTAGGGTTAGGTTTAGTGTTAGGGTTAGGGGTTAGAGTTAGGGTTAGTGTTAGGGTTAGGGTTAGGGTTAGGGTTAGTGTTAGGATTAGGGTTAAAGTTAGGGTTAGGTTTTGGGTTAGGGTTAGGGTTAGGGTTAGGGTTGGTTTTAGGGTTAGGGTTAGGGTTAAGGTTAGGGTTGGTGTTAGGTTTAGGGTTAGGGTTAGGGGTAGGGATAGGGTTAGTGTTACGGTTTAGGGTTAGGGTTAGGGTTAGTGTTAGGGTTAGGGTTGGTGTTAGGGTTAGGGTTAGGGTTAAGGTTAGGGTTGGTGTTAGGTTTAGTGTTAGGGTTAGGGTTAAAGATAGGGTTAGGGTTAGGGTTACGGTTAGGGTTAGGGTTAGGGTTAGGGTTGGTGTTAGGTTCAGGGTTAGGGTTAGGGTTAGGGTTAGGGTTAGGGTTTAGAATTAGAGTTAGGTTAGGGTTAGGGTTAGGGTTAGGGTTAGAGTGAGGTTTTGGGTTAGGGTTAGGGTTAGGGTTAGGTTTAGGGTTGGTGTTAGGGTTAGGGTTAGGTTTAGTGTTAGGGTTAGGGGTTGGGGTTAGTGTTAGGGTTAGGGTTAGGGTTAGGGTTAGGGTTAGGTTTAGGGTTAGGTTTTGGGTTAGGGTTAGGGTTGGTGTTAGTGTTAGGGTTAGGGTTAGGGTTAGGGTTGGTGTTAGGTTTAGGGTTAGGGTTAGGGTTAGGGTTAGGGTTACGGTTTAGGGGTAGGGATAGTGTTAGTATTGGTGTTAAGGTTAGGGTTAGTGTTAGGGTTGTTGTTAGGTTTAGGGTTAGGTTTCGTGTTAGGGTTAGTGGTTAGAGTTAGGGTTAGTGTTAGGGCTAGGGTTAGGGTTAGGGTTAGTGTTAGGGTTAGGGTTAGGGTTAGGGTTAGGTTTTGGGTTAGGGTTAGGGTTAGGGTTAGGGTTGGTTTTAGGGTTAGTGTTAGGGTTAGGGTTAGGGTTAGGGTTACTGTTAGGGTTAGGGTTAGGGTTAGGGTTAGGGTTTAGGGTTAGGGTTAGGGTTAGGGTTGGTGTTAGGGTTAGGGTTAGGGTTAAGTTTAGGGTTGGTGTTAGGTTTAGGGTTAGGGTTAGAGGTAGGGATAGGGTTAGTGTTACGGTTTAGGGTTAGGGTTAGGGTTAGGGTTAGGGTTAGGGTTTAGGGTTAGGATTAGGGTTAGGGTTGGTGTTAGGGTTAGGGTTAGGGTAGAGTTAGGGTTTAGGGTTAGGATTAGGGTTAGGGTTGGTGTTATGGTTAGGGTTAGGTTTAGGGTTGTTGTTAGGTTTAGGGTTAGGGTTAGGGTTAGGTTTAGGGTTAGGGTTTAGAGTTAGAGTTAGGTTAGGGTTAGGGTTAGGGTTAGAGTTAGGTTTTGGGTTAGGGTTAGGGTTAGGGTTAGGTTTAGGGTTGGTGTTAGGGTTAGGGTTAGGTTTAGGGTTAGGGTTAGGGTTTAGGGTTAGTGTTAGGGTTAGGGTTAGGGTTAGGGTTAGGTTTAGGGTTAGGTTTTGGGTTAGGGTTAGGGTTGGTGTTAGGGTTAGAGTTAGGGTTAGGGTTAGGGTTGGTGTTAGGTATAGGGTTAGGGTTAGGGTTAGGGTTAGGGTTAGGGTTAGGGTTAGGGTTACGGTTAGGGTTAGGGTTAGGGTTAGGGTTGGTGTTAGGTTCAGGGTTAGGGTTAGGGTTAGGGTTAGGGTTTAGAGTTAGAGTTAGGTTAGGGTTAGGGTTAGAGTTAGGGTTAGAGTGAGGTTTTGGGTTAGGGTTAGGGTTAGGGTTAGGGTTAGGGTTGGTGTTAGGGTTAGGGTTAGGTTTAGTGTTAGGGTTAGGGTTTAGGGTTAGTGTTAGGGTTAGGGTTAGGGTTAGGGTTAGGTTTAGGGTTAGGTTTTGGGTTAGGGTTAGGGTTGGTGTTAGGGTTAGGGTTAGGGTTAGTGTTAGGGTTGGTGTTAGGTTTAGGGTTAGGTTTAGGGTTAGGGTTAGGGTTAGAGTTAGGGTTACGGTTTAGGGCTAGGGATAGTGTTAGGGTTGGTGTTAAGGTTAGGGTTAGGGTTAGGGTTGGTGTTTGGTTTAGGGTTAGGTTTAGTGTTAGGGTTAGGGGTTAGAGTTAGGGTTAGTGTTAGGGTTAGGGTTAGGGTTATGGTTAGGGTTAGGGTTACGGTTAGGGTTAGGGTTAGGGTTAGGGTTGGTGTTAGGTTCAGGGTTAGGGTTAGGGTTAGGGTTAGGGTTAGGGTTAGGGTTTAGAGTTAGAGTTAGGTTAGGGTTAGGGTTAGGGTTAGGGTTAGAGTGGGGTTTTGGGTTAGGGTTAGGGTTAGGATTCGGTTTAGGTTTGGTGTTAGGGTTAGGGTTAGGTTTAGTGTTAGGGTTAGGGGTTAGGGTTAGGGTTAGGGTTAGGGTTAGGGTTGGTGTTAGGTTTAGGGTTAGGTTTAGGGTT
>NW_027669271.1:25000-27867 GCF_964194185.1 Rhinolophus hipposideros | reverse complement strand
ACACCAACCCTAACCCTAACCCTAAACCTAACACCAACCCTAACCCTAATCCTAACCCTAACCCTAACCCTAAACCTAACACCAACCCTAACCGTAACCCTAACCCTAACCCTAACCCTAACCCTAAACCTAACACCAACCCTAACCCTAACCCTAACCCTAACACCAACACTAACCCTAACCCTAACCCTAACCCTAACACCAACCCTAACCCTAACCCTAACCCTAACACCAAACCTAACCCTAACCCTAAACCTAACCCTAACACCAACCCTAACCCTAACCCTAACCCTAACTCTAACCCTAACCCTAACCCTAACAGCAACCCTAACCCTAACCCTAACCCTAACCCTAACACCAACCCTAACCCTAACCCTAACCCTAACACTAACCCTATGCCTAACACCAACACTAACCCTAACCCTAACCCTAACACTAACACCAACCCTAACCCTAATCCTAACACTAACCCTAACCCTAACCCTAACACTAACCCTAACCCTAACCCTAACCCTAACACCAACCCTAACCCTAACCCTAAACATAACCCTAACCCTATACCTGACACCAACCCTAACCCTAACCCTAACACTAACCCTAACCCTAACCCTAACACCAACCCTAACCCTAACCCTAACCCTAACCCTAACACCAACCCTAACCCTAACCCTAACCCTAACTCTAACCCTAACCCTAACCCTAACACCAACCCTAACCCTAAACCTAACCCTAACAGCAACCCTAACCCTAATCCTAACCCTAACCCTAACCCTAACCCTAAACATAACCCTAACACCAACCCTAACCCTAACCCTAACCCTAACCCTAACACCAACCCTAACCCTAATCCTAACCCTAACCCTAACCCTAACACCAACCCTAACCCTAACCCTAACCCTAACCCTAACACCAACCCTAACCCTAACCCTAACCCTAACCCTAACCCTAACCCTATGCCTAACACGAAATCTAACCCTAACCCTAACCCTAACCCTAACACCAACCCTAACCCTAACCCTAACCCAAACCTAAACCTAACAGTAACCCTAACCGTAACCCAAACCCTAACCCTAACACCAACCCTAACCCTAATCCTAACTCTAAACCTAACACCAACCCTAACCCTAACCCTAACCCTAACTCTAACCCTAACCCTAACCCTAACACCAACCCTAACCCTAAACCTAACCCTAACCCTAACACCAACCCTAAACCTAATCCTAACCCTAACCCTAACCCTAACCCTAACCCTAACCCTAACCCTAACACCAACCCTAACACTAACCCTAACCCTAACACCAACCCTAACCCTAACCCTAACCCTAACCCTAACACCAACCCTAATCCTAACCCTAATTCTAACCCTAACCCTATGCCTAACACCAACACTAACCCTAACCCTAACCCTAACCCTAACACCAACCCTAACCCTAATCCTAACCCTAACCCTAACCCTAACCCTAACACTAACCCTAACCTTAACCCTAACCCTAACACCAACCCTAACCCTAACCCTAACCCTAACCCTAACCCTAACCCTATGCCTAACACGAACCCTAACCCTAACACCAACCCTAACCCTAATCCTAACCCTAACCCTAACCCTAACCCTAACACTAACCCTAACCCTAACCCTAACCCTAATACCAACCCTAACCCTAACCCTAACCCTAACACCAACCCTAACCCTAATCCTAACCCTAACCCTAACCCTAACCCTAAACCTAACACCAACCCTAAACCTAACCCTAACCCTAACCCTAACCCTAACACCAACCCTAAACCTAACCCTAACCCTAAACCCTAATCCTAACCCTAACCCTAACCCTAACCCTAACCCTAACCCTAACCCTAAACACTAATCCTAACCCTAACCCTAACCCTAACCCTAACCCTAACCCTAACAAGGGCAAGGTGTACTGGTCAGCGACGGGCAAGTTCTAGGCCTCGGACTAGAAGGAGCCATGGGCGTTGGTCTAGGGCCCGAGCTAGGGCTAGTGAGAGCGGTAGGCGTATCCCTGGGGTAGGCATAGGGCAAGGGGTGGGAGTCGAGGTAAACCTCGGAGTAGGCCTAGGGCCAGGAGTGGGAGCTGTGGCTAGTGGTAGGGTTGGGGGTGGGCCTATGGGTAGGGGGAGCTGTAGGGCCAGGGGTAGTGGTAGGACCAGAGGTAGTGCTAGGCGTAGGCCTAGGGCGAGGGGTAGTGCTCGGGGTAGGGTTAGTTGAAGGGCTAGTGTTTCGCAGAGGCCCACGGGAAGTGTTAGGGTTAGGGCTCATGTTAAGCCTAGGACTAGTGGTAGTGGTAGGGGTTGGCCGAGGACTAGGGGTAGGTGTCACGAAATGGCTCCGGGTAGTCCTAGGACTCCGAACGGATGTAGGGCTGGATTAGGGTGTGGCTAATGGTGGGTCCAGGGTGATTTCGTAGGACACTAGTTAGTGCTCTGGCTATCGGTAGGGCAAGGTGTACCGGTTGGCGACGGGCATGTGCTAGGCTTCGGACTAGAGTGAGCACTGGGCGTTGGTCTAGGGCCCGAGGTAGGGCTAGTGGGAGCGTTAGGCGTAGCGCTGGGGTAGGCCAAGGGCAAGGGGTGGGTGTCTGGGTAAACCTCGGAGTAGGCCTAGGTCCAGGAGTGGGAGCTGTGGCTAGGGGTAGGGATGGGGGTGGGTCTATGGGTAGGGGGAGCTGTAGGGACAGGGGTAGGGGTAGGACCAGAGGTAGTGCTAGGCGTAGGCCTAGGGCGAGGGGTAGTGCTCGGGGTAACCTAACCCTAACCCTAACCCTAACCCTAACACCAACACTAACCCTAACCCTAACCCTAACCCTAACACCAACCCTAACCCTAATCCTAACTCTAACCCTATCCCTAAC